>NC_134603.1:157308759-157313759 GCF_046129695.1 Lonchura striata | reverse complement strand
TAACCCTAACCCTAACCCTAACCCTAACCCTAACCCTAACCCTAACCCTAACCCTAACCCTAACCCTAACCCTAACCCTAACCCTAACCCTAACCTAACCCTAACCCTAACCCTAACCCTAACCCTAACCCTAACCCTAACCCTAACCCTAACCCTAACCCTAACCCTAACCCTAACCCTAACCCTAACCCTAACCCTAACCCTAACCCTAACCCTAACCCTAACCCTAACCCTAACCCTAACCCTAACCCTAACCCTAACCCTAACCCTAACCCTAACCCTAACCCTAACCCTAACCCTAACCCTAACCCTAACCCTAACCCTAACCCTAACCCTAACCCTAACCCTAACCCTAACCCTAACCCTAACCCTAACCCTAACCCTAACCCTAACCCTAACCCTAACCCTAACCCTAACCCTAACCCTAACCCTAACCCTAACCCTAACCCTAACCCTAACCCTAACC
Organism: Lonchura striata; assembly: GCF_046129695.1. Lineage (NCBI taxonomy): Eukaryota > Metazoa > Chordata > Aves > Passeriformes > Estrildidae > Lonchura > Lonchura striata. Next base: position 157,313,293 of record NC_134603.1, on the reverse strand, counting down.
CTAACCCTAACCCTAACCCTAACCCTAACCCTAACCCTAACCCTAACCCTAACCCTAACCCTAACCCTAACCCTAACCCTAACCCTAACCCTAACCCTAACCCTAACCCTAACCCTAACCCTAACCCTAACCCTAACCCTAACCCTAACCCTAACCCTAACCCTAACCCTAACCCTAACCCTAACCCTAACCCTAACCTAACCCTAACCCTAACCCTAACCCTAACCCTAACCCTAACCCTAACCCTAACCCTAACCCTAACCCTAACCCTAACCCTAACCCTAACCCTAACCCTAACCCTAACCCTAACCCCTAACCCTAACCCTAACCCTAACCCTAACCCTAACCCTAACCCTAACCCTAACCCTAACCCTAACCCTAACCCTAACCCTAACCCTAACCCTAACCCTAACCCTAACCCTAACCCTAACCCTAACCCTAACCCTAACCCTAACCCTAACCCTAACCCTAACCCCTAACCCTAACCCTAACCCTAACCCTAACCCTAACCCTAACCCTAACCCTAACCCTAACCCTAACCCTAACCCTAACCCTAACCCTAACCCTAACCCTAACCCTAACCCTAACCCTAACCCTAACCCTAACCCTAACCCTAACCCTAACCCTAACCCTAACCCTAACCCTAACCCTAACCCTAACCCTAACCCTAACCCTAACCCTAACCCTAACCCTAACCCTAACCCTAACCCTAACCCTAACCCTAACCCTAACCCTAACCCTAACCCTAACCCTAACCCTAACCCTAACCCTAACCCTAACCCTAACCCTAACCCTAACCCTAACCCTAACCCTAACCCTAACCCTAACCCTAACCTAACCACTAACCCTAACCCTAACCCTAACCCTAACCCTAACCCTAACCCTAACCCTAACCCTAACCCTAACCCTAACCCTAACCCTAACCCTAACCCTAACCCTAACCCTAACCCTAACCCTAACCCTAACCCTAACCCTAACCCTAACCCTAACCCTAACCCTAACCCTAACCCTAACCCTAACCCTAACCCTAACCCTAACCCTAACCCTAACCCTAACCCTAACCCTAACCCTAACCCTAACCCTAACCCTAACCCTAACCCTAACCCTAACCCTAACCCTAACCCTAACCCTAACCCTAACCCTAACCTCCTAACCCTAACCCTAACCCTAACCCTAACCCTAACCCTAACCCTAACCCTAACCCTAACCCTAACCCTAACCCTAACCCTAACCCTAACCCTAACCCTAACCCTAACCCTAACCCTAACCCTAACCCTAACCCTAACCCTAACCCTAACCCTAACCCTAACCCTAACCCTAACCCTAACCCTAACCCTAACCCTAACCCTAACCCTAACCCTAACCCTAACCCTAACCCTAACCCTAACCCTAACCCTAACCCTAACCCTAACCCTAACCCTAACCCTAACCCTAACCACCTAACCCTAACCCTAACCCTAACCCTAACCCTAACCCTAACCCTAACCCTAACCCTAACCCTAACCCTAACCCTAACCCTAACCCTAACCCTAACCCTAACCCTAACCCTAACCCTAACCCTAACCCTAACCCTAACCCTAACCCTAACCCTAACCCTAACCCTAACCCTAACCCTAACCCTAACCCTAACCCTAACCCTAACCCTAACCCTAACCCTAACCCTAACCCTAACCCTAACCCTAACCCTAACCCTAACCCTAACCCTAACCCTAACCCTAACCCTAACCCTAACCCTAACCCTAACCCTAACCCTAACCCTAACCCTAACCTAACCCTAACCCTAACCCTAACCCTAACCCTAACCCTAACCCTAACCCTAACCCTAACCCTAACCCTAACCCTAACCCTAACCCTAACCCTAACCCTAACCCTAACCCTAACCCTAACCCTAACCCTAACCCTAACCCTAACCCTAACCCTAACCCTAACCCTAACCCTAACCCTAACCCTAACCCTAACCCTAACCCTAACCCTAACCCTAACCCTAACCCTAACCCTAACCCTAACCCTAACCTAACCCTAACCCTAACCCTAACCCTAACCCTAACCCTAACCCTAACCCTAACCCTAACCCTAACCCTAACCCTAACCCTAACCCTAACCCTAACCCTAACCCTAACCTAACCCTAACCCTAACCCTAACCCTACCCTAACCCTAACCCTAACCCTAACCCTAACCCTAACCCTAACCCTAACCCTAACCCTAACCCTAACCCTAACCCTAACCCTAACCCTAACCCTAACCCTAACCCTAACCCTAACCCTAACCCTAACCCTAACCCTAACCCTAACCCTAACCCTAACCCTAACCCTAACCCTAACCCTAACCCTAACCCTAACCCTAACCCTAACCCTAACCCTAACCCTAACCCTAACCCTAACCCTAACCCTAACCCTAACCCTAACCCTAACCCTAACCCTAACCCTAACCCTAACCCTAACCCTAACCCTAACCCTAACCCTAACCCTAACCCTAACCCTAACCCTAACCCTAACCCTAACCCTAACCCTAACCCTAACCCTAACCCTAACCCTAACCCTAACCCTAACCCTAACCCTAACCCTAACCCTAACCCTAACCCTAACCCTAACCCTAACCCTAACCCTAACCCTAACCCTAACCCTAACCCTAACCCTAACCCTAACCCTAACCCTAACCCTAACCCTAACCCTAACCCTAACCCTAACCCTAACCCTAACCCTAACCCTAACCCTAACCCTAACCCTAACCCTAACCCAACCCTAACCCTAACCCTAACCCTAACCCTAACCCTAACCCTAACCCTAACCCTAACCCTAACCCTAACCCTAACCCTAACCCTAACCCTAACCCTAACCCTAACCCTAACCCTAACCCTAACCCTAACCCTAACCCTAACCCTAACCCTAACCCTAACCCTAACCCTAACCCTAACCCTAACCCTAACCCTACCCTAACCCTAACCCTAACCCTAACCCTAACCCTAACCCTAACCCTAACCCTAACCCTAACCCTAACCCTAACCCTAACCCTAACCCTAACCCTAACCCTAACCCTAACCCTAACCCTAACCCTAACCCTAACCTAACCCTAACCCTAACCCTAACCCTAACCCTAACCCTAACCCTAACCCTAACCCTAACCCTAACCCTAACCCTAACCCTAACCCTAACCCTAACCCTAACCCTAACCCTAACCCTAACCCTAACCCTAACCCTAACCCTAACCCTAACCTAACCCTAACCCTAACCCTAACCCTAACCCTAACCCTAACCCTAACCCTAACCCTAACCCTAACCCTAACCCTAACCCTAACCCTAACCCTAACCCTAACCCTAACCCTAACCCTAACCCTAACCCTAACCCTAACCCTAACCCTAACCCTAACCCTAACCCTAACCTAACCCTAACCCTAACCCTAACCCTAACCCTAACCCTAACCCTAACCCTAACCCTAACCCTAACCCTAACCCTAACCCTAACCCTAACCCTAACCCTAACCCTAACCCTAACCCTAACCCTAACCCTAACCCTAACCCTAACCCTAACCCTAACCCTAACCCTAACCCTAACCCTAACCCTAACCCTAACCCTAACCCTAACCCTAACCCTAACCCTAACCCTAACCCTAACCCTAACCCTAACCCTAACCCTAACCCTAACCCTAACCCTAACCCTAACCCTAACCCTAACCCTAACCCTAACCCTAACCCTAACCCTAACCCTAACCCTAACCCTAACCCTAACCCTAACCCTAACCCTAACCCTAACCCTAACCCTAACCCTAACCCTAACCCTAACCCTAACCCTAACCCTAACCCTAACCCTAACCCTAACCCTAACCCTAACCCTAACCCTAACCCTAACCCTAACCCTAACCCTAACCCTAACCCTAACCCTAACCCTAACCCTAACCCTAACCCTAACCCTAACCCTAACCCTAACCCTAACCCTAACCCTAACCCTAACCCTAACCCTAACCCTAACCCTAACCCTAACCCTAACCCTAACCCTAACCCTAACCCTAACCCTAACCCTAACCCTAACCCTAACCCTAACCCTAACCCTAACCCTAACCCTAACCTAACCCTAACCCTAACCCTAACCCTAACCCTAACCCTAACCCTAACCCTAACCCTAACCCTAACCCTAACCCTAACCCTAACCCTAACCCTAACCCTAACCCTAACCCTAACCCTAACCCTAACCCTAACCCTAACCCTAACCCTAACCCTAACCCTAACCCTAACCCTAACCCTAACCCTAACCCTAACCCTAACCCTAACCCTAACCCTAACCCTAACCCTAACCCTAACCCTAACCCTAACCCTAACCCTAACCCTAACCCTAACCTAACCCTAACCCTAACCCTAACCCTAACCCTAACCCTAACCCTAACCCTAACCCTAACCCTAACCCTAACCCTAACCCTAACCCTAACCCTAACCCTAACCCTAACCCTAACCCTAACCCTAACCCTAACCCTAACCCTAACCCGAACCCTAACCCTAACCCTAACCCTAACCCTAACCCTAACCCTAACCTAACCCTAAC